>NC_134360.1:232875563-232898063 GCF_048569485.1 Anomaloglossus baeobatrachus | reverse complement strand
AGACATTTGGTTATTCTCCTAGCATGACCATCAACCCTAAAGTTCTCCTCCTTCCATTTACTGTAATAACACTGGTGCATTCCTGCTTATCTGTAAGAGAATCTTTCTTCTCTTGTTCACTGGGAAATATGATTTTTTCTTTTTTTGGCTCCTTCTCCGTTCACTGCTGATATATGCATAAGCCTGGATTAAGTTCATTCACTATAAGCCATTACAAGCCGCATATTTACATGGCCGAGGAGCTGCGCTCCAGGCACTTAAAGACTGTTTATAATATAACTACAAGATCCAAAGTTCACGACTTCAATCTGTCTCTCACCCTGATATAAAGTGGTCTCATCTCGGCTGTAAACACTTCACCGCTATAAATATATTTGACGGATGATGTTTACAAAGCGACTTTAATAAAGAGAAGTCAAATTAACAGTATATATCGATGTAGGTCACAACCAGGCAAAGGCGATGACAGACGAGTCCAAGGGAATGTTACAGCATATAATCACCTCTGAGCAAAAATCTATAGTTTACATATAGAAGTAATCTACAAAAAAGATAAATCACTTTGTATATACATTGCTTGTCCTGTACTGATCCTGAGTTACATCCTGTAGTATACCCCAGAGCAGCACTCACTATTCTGCTGGTGCAGTTACTGTGTACATACATTATATTACTTATCCTATACTAATCCTGTTTTATACTCCAGAGCTGCACTCCCTGTTCTGCTGGTGCAGTCACTGTGTACATACATTACATTACTTATCCTGAACTGATCCTGAGATACATCCTGTATTATACTCCAGAGCTGCACTCACTATTCTGCTGGTGCAGTCACTGTGTACATACATTACATTACTTATCCTATACTAATCCTGTATTATACTCCAGAGCTGCACTCAATATTCTGCTGGTGCAGTCACTGTGTACATACATTACATTACTTATCCTATACTAATCCTGTATTATACTCCAGAGCTGCACTCACTATTCTGCTGGTGGAGTCACTGTGTACATACATTACATTACTTATCCCGTACTGATCCTGAGTTACATGCTGTATTATACTCCAGAGCTGCACTCACTATTCTGCTGGTGCAGTCACTGTGTACATACATTACATTACTTATCCTGAACTGATCCTCAGTTATATCCTGTATTATACTCCAGAGCTGCACTCACTATTCTGCTGGTGGGGTCACTGTGTACATACATTACATTTCTTATCCTGTAATGATCCTGAGTTACACTCGGCATTATACTCCAGAATAGGAAAACTCCAGCTTACCATATGGCTCTGTGCAACAGGACTAGGTGTGCTCGTGATCCATCAGAAGGCCAAGCTGCAGTCAATCGTAGTCAAAGTAGGGTTGGATCCAGCATCAAAAAATCCATAGTTAAAAAATTCAGCTTTATTGAAAATATATATAAAAATATACAGAAAGCGTATCTATTTTTTGCAGAGGGATGGGGCAAAGTGCATGAAACACCTTACGCGTTTCGGACGGTGAATTTAATAGCAGTCCTTAGTCATAGGTCAAATTATACTCCAGAGCTGCACTCGCTATTCTGCTGGTGCAGTCACTGTGTACATACATTACATTACTTATCCTATACTAATCCTGTATTATACTCCAGAGCTGCACTCTCTATTCTTCTATTCTGCTGGTGAAGTCACTGTGTACATACATTACGTTACTTATCTTGGACTGATCCTGAGTTACCTCCTATATTATACTCCAGAGCTGCACTCACTATTCTGCTGGTGGAGTCACTGTGTACATACTTTACATTACTTATCTTATACTAATCCTGTATTATACCTGAGAGCTGCACTCGCTATTCTGCTGGTGCAGTCACTGTGTACATGCATACATTACATTACTTATCCTGTACTGATCCTGAGATACATCCTGTATTATACTCCAGAGCTGCACTCACTATTCTGCTGGTGCAGTAACTGTGTACATACATTACATTACTTATCCTGTACTGATTCCTGAGTTACCTCCTGTATTATACTCCAGAGCTGCACTCACTATTCTGCTGGTGCAATCACTGTACATACATTACATTACTTATCCTTTACTGATTCCTGAGTTACATCCTGTATTATACTCCATAGCTGCACTCACTATTCTGCCGGTGCAGTCACTGTGTATATACATTACATTACTTATCCCGTTCTGATCTTTAGTTACATCCTTCATTATATTCCAGAGCTGCACTCACTATTCTGCTGGTGCAGTCACTGTGTACATACATTACATTACTTATCCTGTGCTGATCCCGAGTTTCATCCTGTATTATACTCCAGAGCTGCACTCACTATTCTGCAGTCACTGTGTACATATAGAATATTACTCCTCTTGTATTGATTCTGTACATACAGGTTTCGCCTCCACGTCCATGTCTTGTAGCCTTCTCCTGTAGATCTGTACATTCCCGCCTGACATCGGCTATTTATACAGCTCATCCTCAAACTGATTTCAAAGGACTAATAATAATAAAAAAAAACCTTTGTAAACCAAACACAAATAAAAATGATGAATATAAAAAAAAAAAAGTAAAATCAGATTAGCAAGACGATAACTGTAGAAATCTTTTCCAGGAGCCCCGTAGAATGCAGAAATTACAGGGCCTTAAAAAAGTATTCAAACCCCATGAACTTTTCCACATTTGTTTCACTTTACACCCACAAACTTAAATGTATTTTATATGATCTACGAACGTGAAGTACAAGTGTGTGTGAAGTGTAAAGGAAATGATAAAAGGTTTTCTAAATATTTATAAGATATAAATCTGAAAATTGTGACGTGCATTTGTATTCAGCCCCCTGAGTCTATACTTTGTAGGACCACCTTTCTCTGCAATTACTGCTCTTTTGGGGTCTGTCTCTCCAGCTGTGCACATCTAGAGGTGACATGTTTCTCTTCTTCTTTGCATTCTTCTCTCGCTCAGTGAGATTGGATGGAGACGTCTGTGATCAGCAATTTTCATGTCTTGTCACAGATTCTCAATCTGATTTCGGTCTGGACTGTGACTCGGCCGTTCCTACACAGGAATATGCTCTGATCTAAACCCTCCATTGTAGCTCTCAGGATGTTTAGGGGCATTGTCCTGCTGGAAGGTGAATCTACAGCCAAGTTTTACATCTTTTGCAGTCTCTAACAAGTTTTCCTCCAGGATTGCCCTAAATTTAGCTTCATCCATCTTCCTAATAACTGTTACTAGCTTCCCTGCCTCTGCTGAAGAAAAGCCTCCCCACATCAGGATGCTGCCTCCACCATGTGTGATGGTGGGGATGGTGTTTTCAGGGTGTTCTACACTATTAGTTTTTCGACACACATAGCATTTTTCTTTTAGGCCAAAAAGTTCTCCTTTGTTCTCAACTGACCAGAGCACCTTCTTCCACTGCTCGCTGTGTCCCCATACATGGCTTTTTGCATGTGCAAACTGGACTAATAATGGCTTTCAAAAATGTCTTTCTTCTAAAGGCCAGGTTTGTGGAGTCTGCAGCTGATAGCTGTCCTGTGGACACATTCTCCCCCTTTGCTGTGATCTCTGCGGCTCCTCCAGTGACTGTGGGACTCTTGGCTTCTCATCCGAGTAATGCGGTCTTTCTTGGGATGTCCATTTCGGTAGACGGCCATGTATCGTAGGTTTCCAGTTGTGCCATACTCCTTCCAGTTTTGGATGATAGGTTGAACGTTGCTCTGTGATATGTTCAGAGGTTCGGCTATTTTCTTTATAACCTAACCCTGCTTTACTCTTCTCCACAACTTTATCCCTGACCTGTCCGGTGTGTTCCTTGGTTTTCATGGTGCTGTTTGATCTCTAATGTTCTCAAACCTTCGAGGCCTTCACAGAACACCTGGTGTTGTACTGAGAATAAATTACACACAGGAGGACTCTATGTACTAAGTATAAGACTTCAGCAGACAATTGGTCATACAGTATTTAGGGGTATCAGACTACAAGGGGCTGAATACAAATGCACATCACAATTTTTATATTTTTAAGATATTTAAAAACTATGCATCATTTGCTTTACACTTCACAAAGACGCTACTTAGTGTTGGTATCTCATAAAATTCCAATAAAACAAAATTTTTAACCTGGTGGATGTAATGTGAAAAAATATGGAAAAGGTCACGAGGGATGAACCCTTTTTCAAAGCACTGTATAATGTTACCACATTCCACACACTTGAGGGTTATATAGTGTTCATCCTGAGCCTCCCGGTTCATTTATATAAAGTTAGAGCTGCAGTAGAAATTGACATGTAACAACCACCAGTAGGGGAATGGTGACTTCTCAGGAGGGCTTTAACAGTCCTTGCAGTAGGAGTACAGACTTACCCTCCAAAAGAAAAAAAAAAAGCATCTAATTTGGGGGTTTTGCCCCTCGTCAGACTTGGTAAGGGGTCTGACACTGAGTTATCGGGTGGCTCCAATCTCCAATAGGTGGCACTAGAGAGTCGGATTATTTCCTTTTATGGGAATGGTTTTTGCATACGTTTTGGACAAGGGGCTTTGCCTGGCTTATAGGGGGTCCGTCCACTAGGAGAATAAGTACAGACTAGGTCTGACTACGTCTGGGTGTCCGCCTCCAGAAAGCGTATACGCCTAAAAATAGTGCACGACCGAGCACACTGTGACTGTCTGCACCATTATAGTCAATGGCCTCATCGGTGCATGTGCCTGAAACTCGTTTTGCGAGAGAGTTCAGACAGAAGCAACCATGGGACCACTGAACATAGGTCAGAATGCAGTGTGAAAGGGGCTTTTACCCAGCCAACTGGTAGCCTGCTCGGCACAAACCTGAAACAGCTGTCTATGGATGAAGGTCTCTAGTTTGGCCAAAGCTAAAGGATCGGATATTGACTGTTAGGTAAGTGACCTAGGGAAGAGCCACCGGTCATCGTTCTGTTGGAGATCCTACTGGAGCACTGTACGAAGTGCTACAAGAAAAGCAAACGAGGAGAGCTGCTGCAGGAGCCAGGCGCCTTACAGTCAGGACGATCTGAGGCTGATATTGAATGATTCCCGAAGACTGTCCTAGAAGAGCTCTGTATACAGTCTGCACACTTCTTCATGTAATAGGAGGCAAGAAGAAGCTGACATAAGGGAGGAATCGCTTCAGGTTTATTTTTACCTTTATCGCTCTGTTTATTGGTGTTATTTCCTCCAATGTTATATGCGTCTTTCCCAAACCCGCTCCTTACATCTCCTCACTGGAGTGTCTCTGATATAGGCGTCTCGGGATATCGGGTTTTAGTGTTCCTTGTCCTATTAAACGGGTTTATGAGCTGTTCCCAGGCAGGGATCATATGACAGTGCAGGTCCGGCCATGTGTCTGCCCGCAGCCGCCGCTGTCGGGGGATCTATATGGGCGTCAGTGAGGCTTTCCCTATATGTTTATGGAGGGGCTCGTTACGGAGAAGGAGATACTTTGGCGCAGAGTGACGCTTCACTCCCCTGGAATTATCTCTGTTTGCTACTCTTTAAGTCTGACAGTCGGAGGTGACAGAGTAATTTCCTCCTGTAACTTCTTCAGTCTCCGCTCCTGTCCTATAAGATACATTACTGCGCCCGCTGTGATGTATCCGATCTGTTTCTATATGACATTATGTATCCGATCTGTTTGTATATTACATTATGTATCCGATCTGTTTGTATATTACATTATGTATCCGATCTGTTTGTATATTACATTATGTATCCGATCTGTTTGTATATTACATTATGTATCCGATCTGGTTGTATATTACATTATGTATCCGATCTGTTTGTATATTACATTATGTATCCGATCTGTTTGTAAATTACATTATGTATCCGATCTGGTTGTATATTACATTATGTATCCGATCTGGTTGTATATTACATTATGTATCCGATCTGTTTGTATATTACATTATGTATCTGATCTGTTTGTATATTACATTATGTATCCGATCTGGTTGTATATTACATTATGTATTCGATCTGGTTGTATATTACATTATGTATCCGATCTGTTTGTATATTACATTATGTATCCGATCTGTTTGTAAATTACATTATGTATCCGATCTGGTTGTATATTACATTATGTATCCGATCTGTTTCTATATGACATTATGTATCTGATCTGTTTGTATATTACATTATGTATCCGATCTGTTTGTAAATTACATTATGTATCCGATCTGGTTGTATATTACATTATGTATCCGATCTGTTTCTATATTACATTATGTATCCGATCTGTTTGTATATTACATTATGTATCCGATCTGGTTGTATATTACATTATGTATCCGATCTGTTTCTATATGACATTATGTATCCGATCTATTTCTATATGACATTATGTATCCGATCTGTTTCTATATGACATTATATATCCGATCTGTTTGTATATTACATTATGTATCCGATCTGTTTCTATATGACATTATGTATCCGATCTGTTTGTATATTACATTATGTATCCGATCTGTTTGTATATTACATTATGTATCCGATCTGTTTGTATATTACATTATGTATCCGATCTGTTTGTATATTACATTATGTATCCGAACTGTTTGTATATTACATTATGTATCCGATCTGGTTGTATATTACATTATGTATCCGATCTGTTTGTATATTACATTATGTATCCGATCTGTTTGTAAATTACATTATGTATCCGATCTGGTTGTATATTACATTATGTATCCGATCTGGTTGTATATTACATTATGTATCCGATCTGTTTGTATATTACATTACGTATCTGATCTGTTTGTATATTACATTATGTATCCGATCTGGTTGTATATTACATTATGTATTCGATCTGGTTGTATATTACATTATGTATCCGATCTGTTTGTATATTACATTATGTATCCGATCTGTTTGTAAATTACATTATGTATCCGATCTGTTTCTATATGACATTATGTATCTGATCTGTTTGTATATTACATTATGTATCCGATCTGTTTGTAAATTACATTATGTATCCGATCTGGTTGTATATTACATTATGTATCCGATCTGTTTCTATATTACATTATGTATCCGATCTGGTTGTATATTACATTATGTATCCGATCTATTTCTATATGACATTATGTATCCGATCTGTTTCTATATGACATTATATATCCGATCTGTTTGTATATTACATTATGTATCCGATCTGTTTGTATATTACATTATGTATCCGATCTGGTTGTATATTACATTATGTATCCGATCTGGTTGTATATTACATTATGTATCCGATCTGTTTCTATATGACATTATGTATCCGATCTGTTTGTATATTACATTATGTATCCGATCTGTTTGTATATTACATTATGTATCCGATCTGTTTGTATATTACATTATGTATCTGATCTGTTTGTATATTACATTATGTATCCGATCTGGTTGTATATTACATTATGTATTCGATCTGGTTGTATATTACATTATGTATCCGATCTGGTTGTATATTACATTATGTATCCGATCTATTTCTATATGACATTATGTATCCGATCTGTTTCTATATGACATTATGTATCCGATCTGTTTGTATATTACATTATGTATCCGATCTGTTTGTATATTACATTATGTATCCGATCTGGTTGTATATTACATTATGTATCCGATCTGTTTGTATATTACATTATGTATCCGAACTGTTTGTATATTACATTATGTATCCGATCTGGTTGTATATTACATTATGTATCCGATCTGTTTGTATATTACATTATGTATCCGATCTGTTTGTAAATTACATTATGTATCCGATCTGGTTGTATATTACATTATGTATCCGATCTGGTTGTATATTACATTATGTATCCGATCTGTTTGTATATTACATTATGTATCTGATCTGTTTGTATATTACATTATGTATCCGATCTGGTTGTATATTACATTATGTATTCGATCTGGTTGTATATTACATTATGTATCCGATCTGTTTGTATATGACATTATGTATCCGATCTGTTTGTAAATTACATTATGTATCCGATCTGGTTGTATATTACATTATGTATCCGATCTGTTTCTATATGACATTATGTATCTGATCTGTTTGTATATTACATTATGTATCCGATCTGGTTGTATATTACATTATGTATTCGATCTGGTTGTATATTACATTATGTATCCGATCTGGTTGTATATTACATTATGTATCCGATCTATTTCTATATGACATTATGTATCCGATCTGTTTCTATATGACATTATGTATCCGATCTGTTTGTATATTACATTATGTATCCGATCTGTTTGTATATTACATTATGTATCCGATCTGTTTGTATATTACATTATGTATCCGATCTGGTTGTATATTACATTATGTATCCGATCTGTTTGTATATTACATTATGTATCCGATCTGTTTCTATATGACATTATGTATCCGATCTGTTTGTATATTACATTATGTATCCGATCTGTTTGTATATGACATTATGTATCCGATCTGTTTGTATATTACATTATGTATCCGATCTGGTTGTATATTACATTATGTATCCGATCTGGTTGTATATTACATTATGTATCCGATCTGTTTGTATATTACATTATGTATCCGATCTGGTTGTATATTACATTATGTATCCGATCTGGTTGTATATTACATTATGTATCCGATCTGTTTCTATATGACATTATGTATCCGATCTGGTTGTATATTACATTATGTATCCGATCTGGTTGTATATTACATTATGTATCCGATCTGGTTGTATATTACATTATGTATCCGATCTGGTTGTATATTACATTATGTATCCGATCTGGTTGTATATTACATTATGTATCCGATCTGGTTGTATATTACATTATGTATCCGATCTGTTTCTATATGACATTATGTATCCGATCTGTTTGTATATGACATTATGTATCCGATCTGTTTGTATTAGGTTTACCCTCGAAGAATGAGTTGATTTGTAGAGTTTCACCTCTTTGACTCAGAGTTCTGAAGTTTGAGACCCCCCAATCCTGAAAATGGAGGGGCAATAATGCATGTTTAGGGTTTTATCCCCTACACTGTTGTTTTTTTTTTTTCTTTTTTTCACACCGAGCGGCTGCACACCTTATTTAAAGTGGGTCTTCAAGGTTTGAACGTTATGCCATACTCCTTAGATTGGGGGTCTCAAACTCATCTGGGTGTATGGGCCGCACATAGAAAAAAAAATAACTTGGGGGTGGTGGGGGGGCCGCATTGATTGCAGGAGAAAGGGACATTTTTATTGGTACCATATTTTTTTTTTTCTACACCTTTGGATCACTGTTTTGGAACATTTTTTACTCGTTTGTTATAACAAAGGTGCATTTTTTTTTGTTTAAATATTTATAAGAAAAAAAACATTTTTGATGGTAAAAAAATGTAATGCTTTATTTTTGTTTACATTGTATCTCTTTATTGTAAGTAATATAGTTTTACAATTAGCGCCATATAGTAATTTTGGCCAGTATCTTTTAGTAATGTGCCCCACCCTGTTCGTCTTCTTAAAATATTCCCGTCCTTGTCCCCAGCCTGTAGTAATGTGCCCATCCTTTAGTAATGTGCCTATTCTTGTCCCTTTTACAAATGTGCCCCATCCTTGTCCCCATCCTGTAGTAATGTGCCCCGTCTTTCTCCCCATTCTGTAGTAATGTGCCCCGTCCTTGTCCCCTTCCTGTACTAATGTGCCCCATCCTTGTCCCCATCCTGTAAGAATGTGCCCCAACCTTGTCCCCTTCCTGTAGTAATGGGCCCCATCCTGTAGTAATGGACCCCATCCTTGTCCCCATCCTGTAGTAATGTGCCCCATCCTTGTCCCCATCCTGTAGTAATGAGCCCCATCCTTGTCCCCATTCTGTAGTAATGTGCCCCATCCTTGTCTCATCTTTTAGTAATGTGCCTCATCCTTGTCCCCATCCTGTACTAATGTGCTCATCTTTGTCCCCTTTTACAAATGTACACCATCCTTGTCCCCATCCTATAGTAATGTGCCCCATCCTGTAGAAATGTGCCCAACCTTGTCCCCTTTTACTAATTTGCCCATGCAGGTCCTCTTCTTAGCAATGTTCCTTCCTGTTCCCCTATTGTGCCATTCTACACACACACAGCAAAACATTCTTCTCACCTGTCCTCTGATCCTTTGGTGTCCTCTTTCCTGCTTCATGTGGCTTGCATGCACAAGCCCCCCTTGACGATCGCGGCCACTGTCAGCACTTCATCTACAATTCAGATTATCGTTTTGCTGCCGTTGTGCAGAGACATGCTCTCTCCGCACTATTCCAATGGCAGTCTCCAGCCAATCAGATGAAAGCAGGAGGCATCATATACATCAGCTGCTTGCCTCTGTGATTGGCCAGCGGCTGCCTTTGGAATAGTGTAGAGAGAGCTTGACTCTGCACGACGGCGGCAAAACCTTCATCTGAAATAAAGCAGTGACGGCTGCGGCCCCTTCACCGTCCGCGATTGTCAAGGGGGGCACGTACCTGCGGGCCGCAAGAAGCAGCGTGAGGGCTCGCATGCAGCCCACGGGCCGCGTGTTTGAGACGTCTACATTAGATAGTGGGTTAATTTTACATATCACCGGGGATGTGACCACATGGACCCTCAGGGACCGAAGCTCTGCAGCACTCTCGGCCTCTTGGCTGTCCACCCAGTTGCAGCTCCCTGCATAGCGGGCGGTCATGATGCTGCTGCGCAGGGGAAAAAAAAACCGTAAAACTTATACTGTCCATATTATTATATTGGACCCTTTTTTCTCAGAATCCATAAGAATCCCAGAGATCATAAAGGGATGCCACAACCCAGCCACTATAGGCCTTATTACATGGGAATACCTCTTTAATAATTTGGGCCTTCCCCCGCTGTTACCGACAGCAGATTGCCCCACCATATTCTCTTCTCATCCTTATGGACCACATATGATTGTGCACTTGATGGACAGACCCTTGATTTCTGTGTAATGTTCTGTGACTTGGCTCATTTGTATGATAAGTGAGCGATGCTGAGCGGCTGCCGGACACATGTTGCACCAAAAAATGCAAAGTCAAAAATCCTACTCCCAGATGGTAGAAGTTTGGGGACTTTGGCTTTCCCCATAGATACAAATCTGGCTGAAATTGGCAGAATTTGCCTGCAAAGTTCTCCCGGCCGCAGCCAATATTTATTTTTGTTTATCCTTATTACATTCTTTACTGCTGAGGATCTCGTTGCTGCGGATTTAACCCTGCGAATCCAGTTGCTTTTGAGCCTCTCTACACAGTTTGCATTTTGGCCGTACACATAACAGGAAGAAAGGGGAAGGAAACGTGGAAATGAAAAGTTCTGAAGCTCGGTCCTGATGTACCGGGAATGTGCGGCCGCCGCCAGATGTGCTGGGCTTTCTTCTGATTGAAGTCCGAGACAATGCGTGCCGATGCCGAACAATCGCTCACCCTGGTGTTTATTTTCACTGTCCCATATTGCGGTGTTATTTCATGGCGGGGGAGGGGAGATATTAGTGGTTTGCTATACTATTAACATTCCTGGGGGATAAAGATACAAGAATAGTGAGAATGATACATTGTAACCAGCAAGGATTGATCTGTATAGTGGACACTGTGCAAACACAGGACACAGGAAACGCCGTGTGTAACTGGGGGGGGGGCGCGAAGGCTACCGGGGCATGTGCCCCAAGAAGTGAGGGTTGTCTTGGGCCGCAAACCAGCAGATTAGGGCAGCAAGCTAAAGCTTTGCAGTTCCCCGGCTCAGCTTGTCTGACCCAGTGCCCCTTTCTCCTTCATTGTCCCCCAGATCCAGATACAATACTGCCTCACATATGTGAGTATCGATGATTGCCCCCCCAAATTGTCAACACACTCCTCCTGAAATACTAATGCTGCAGGCTCTACGCCCCTCCCACTTTGTAACCCGCCCTCCCATTTTGTGACTCCCTTTCCTGCTTTATGATCCCCCTCCCACTTTGCGACCCCCCCCTCCCACTTTGCGACCCCCCCTCCCACTTTGCGACCCCCTCTCTCACTTTGCGACCCCCTCTCTCACTTTGCGACCCCCTCTCTCACTTTGCGACCCCCCCTCTCTCACTTTGCGACCCCCTCTCTCACTTTGCGACCCACCCTCTCTCACTTTGCGACCCACCCTCTCTCACTTTGCGACCCACCCTCTCTCACTTTGCGACCCACCCTCTCTCACTTTGCGACCCACCCTCTCTCACTTTGCGACCAACCCTCTCTCACTTTGCGACCAACCCTCTCTCACTTTGCGACCCCCCCCCCTCTCTCACTTTGCGACCCCCCCCCTCTCTCACTTTGCGACCCCCCCCTCTCTCACTTTGCGACCCCCCCCCTCTCTCACTTTGCGACCCCCCCTCTCACTTTGCGACCCCCCCTCTCTCACTTTACGACCCCCCCTCTCTCACTTTGCGACCCCCCCCCTCTCTCACTTTGCGACCCCCCCCCCCCTCTCACTTTGCGACCCCCCCCCTCTCACTTTGCGACCCCCCCCTTTCTCACTTTGCGACCCCCCCTTTCTCACTTTGCGCCCTCCCCTCCCACTTTGCGCCCTCCCCTCCCCCCTTGGGACCTCCCCTCCCCCCTTGCGACCTCCTCTCCCCCTTGTGACTTCCCCTCCCACTTTGCGACCTCCCCTCCCACTTTGCGACCTTCCCTCCCACCTTGTGACCTCCCTTCCCCCTTGTGACCTCCCTTCCCCCTTGTGACCTCCCTTTCCTACCTTGTGACCTCCCTTTCCTACCTTGTGACCTCCCTTCCTACCTTGTGACCTCCCTTCCTACCTTGTGACCTCCCTTCCTACCTTGTGACCTCCCTTCCTACCTTGTGACCTCCCTTCCTACCTTGTGACCTCCCTTCCTACCTTGTGACCTCCCTTCCTACCTTGTGACCTCCCTTTCCTACCTTGTGACCTCCCTTTCCTACCTTGTGACCTCCCTTTCCTACCTTGTGACCTCCCTTTCCTACCTTGTGACCTCCCTTTCCTACCTTGTGACCTCCCTTCCTCCCTTCCCCCTTGTGACCCCCCTCCCACTTTGTAACCTTCCCCCTTTAACCTCCCACTTTGTGACCTCGCACTTAACTCCTCTCGCCTCTACACATCTTTGTCAGCACAAGCCCCCTGTCCTCGCCAACATCATGAAAGAAGGAAAGGGGCTATTATGCCATACAAAATCATCCCCATGCACTGCTGAAATACTTTGTGCTGCTGGAGGTCATTTTTAGTCTGTGACTCTCACTTTCCTCTATTCCTCCTATCGTGACCTTTCTCACCAGCATCATTATAAGAGTGAGTGAGTGACTTTCTCCTTCTTATTAACTCCTTCTGAAATACTTTGTGCTGCTGTGATCTCCGCGAACCTTTCTTTCATGTTACTAAATAGTCTTTTTGACCTTCCGCTGGTTCTATGGGTTAAGCTGAATGACCCCTGAGCTCTCACAGCCGTCGTCACCCCGCTTTCCCATAACCCTGATGTCACAAATTAATTGTGTGCCCCTTGGTGTTATGTGATATAGATGTACAGTGCTGTGGATCATGGCGGTCTTTTCTCCACACTTTATAATTGACTCTTATTTTGTCCTTTGCTTCTATTTCAGTCCTTGCAGACAACCTGAAGTCTAACCCCGGTATTAAGTGGCAGTATTTTAGCTCCGAAGAAGGAATTTTTACCGTTTTTCCAGCGCACAAGTTCAGATGCAAAGGGAATTACGAGCATCGCAGCAGGTGAGAGACGTAACGATTGCCACGGATTTCTCTCCCAGGATTTTTCCAATTATGAGCGGCGTACAGTCAAAATGATTAATTAAAATCTTAAAGCCTGTAAGGGATTGCAGCTCTGGTGTAGTGCTGCAACGCTTTCCTCCAGAGCAGCGCTCCCGGCCACCCTACTGTGCAAGAAACGTCTGCCAGCATAAGGCTGTCCATAGAGGCTTTTCAGGGGGACACATCACTAAAGCGACAGTACAGCTGCTTATTCTTATGATTAGTGTTGAGCGGACCCGAACTGTAAAAATCCGGATCCGCGCGGTTTCAGCGTCCGATCCGGGTCCGACCCGGACGCGGGAATCCGGCTGCATGATCCGGATTCGGGGTTTTTTTTTTTTTTCCTCGTTCGCTCGCTCGCTCCCCATTGACGTATATGGGGCCGGATTCCGGATCAGATCCGGACTTCTTTGTCAACCCGCCGCGGATCCGCCGGACCCGGATTATTAGCAGTCCGCTCAACTCTACTTATGATCAGTTGGGGGGTCCCGAATATCAGATCCCTCTATAATAAAGTGATTACACATCTTGGTGACCTAACCTATGGGAAGACCCTTTTGGTTTTGGTTTTATTTATCATATTTTAAAAAAGTTCTGCAGTTTTCTAACATACTTTTACATTTCCGTTTCTCACTAGTTCATGATCGCTGCTTACTGTCAGTGAATAGAAACGTTCTCGATCCTGCTCTCACTGGGGCAGACCATGATAGCTGGGCATAAGGACGTTATCAGGACGTTTGGGTGTAATTTCTATTCACTGGCAGCAAGCAGAGATCTTAAGAACCCTGATTGGCAGTTTTGGATGGGGTCTCGGTGGTGTAGTATTCGGTGGCGTCCCATTGTCCACGCTCCTCACTGTATACACAGTTGGTGTTACCCATTCCTAGTGTCCGCAGAGTGCGGTGCCGCGCCACATGGCCTCCATCCTGCAGATCATCTGACAGTCTGTTTATGTAGCCAAGCGTCTGAGATTAGTCTTAAGCACATTCCTCTTCTGCCCCCTTCTCCAGTCCCTGTCAAAGCCCCCTCATCACCTCCATGCTGATTGCTCCAGACCGGAGGCCAATCCCGGGTGTAGCCTCAGCAACGAGCGTTGGAGCCAGAGATCATTAAGGCCCCAAATCTGTCTCTGTCCTCACTTCTCCAAAACTCGGGATTTGTGACAATTTCTGCTTAGACCAACACCACACGTCCATGAGGTTCATGGAGCGAACATTGAAAGGCGTCAGCGAACATTAAAACACTCATCGATGTCGTCTCGCTGTGGTGCTCTATAACTGACCTTGGAGGCAGTGCTGGGGAGGAGACTCGTGTACCCCTCATTTTAGTGGACCTCAGAATGAGCACTTGCAGAATAACAGTGTTTCTGGCCATTATATGACTTGTATCCTGCATTTACCAGTTTACCCTCCGCAGTCTCCAGATCTCATTTTCAGTTGTCTCTGAGCTGGTGGGTGCAGACTTCAGCTGAGTCTAAAGTGTATGGGAGCCTTAAAGGGAACCTGTCACCAAATTTGGCGACTATAAGCTGCGGCCACCACCAGTGAGCTCCTATATACAGCATTCTAGAATACTGTATATAAGAGCCCAGGCCGCTGTATAGAACATAAAAAACACTTTTATAATACTCACCTGGGGGGCGGTCAAGTCCGATGGGTGTCGCTGCTCTCAGATCCAGCAGCTCCTCTCTCCGGTCCAGTGCCTCCTCTCTGCTGCGATTTTCATCCTTTTTCTACCGTCTACGTCATCCACACATGCCAACATTGCGGTCCTGCGCAGGCGCATTGTGATCTTCCCTGCTGAGGGCAAATCAAAGTACTGTAATGCACAGGCGCGAGAAAAGGTTAAAGATCGCCTGTGCACTACAATACTTTGAGCAGGGAAGACCAAAGTGCACCTGTGCAGGACCTCAATGCCGGCTAGTGTGCACAAAGTAGGACGCATCATGCAGACGGGCCTCAGAAGAAGGAGGACGGCGATCGCCGCAGAGAGGAGGCATCGGACTGGAGAGAGGACACGCCAAACTAGAGAGCCGTGACACCCATCGGACCAGAAAGAAGAGGCACCGGACCGGAGAGCAGCTACACCCATTGGACCGGAGAGAGGAGGTGCACTGGACCGGAGAGCAGCTACACCCATTGGACCGGAGAGAGGAGGTGCACCGGACCGGAGAGCAGCTACACCCATCAGATCGGAGAGAGGAGGCGCCGGACCGTAGAGCAGCAACACCCATCAGATCGGAGAGAGGAGGCGCCGGACCGTAGAGCAGCAACACCCATCGGACCGGACTGCCCCTTAGGTGAGTATTATAAAAATGTTTTTTAAATTCTACACAGCGGCCTGGGCTCTTATATACAGTATTCCAGAATGCTGTATATAAGAGCCCACTGGTGATGGCCGCAGCTTATAGTCGCCAAATCTGGTGAAAGGTTCCCTTTAAGGGGCACTTTGCACACAACGACATCGCAAGCCGATGCTTGCGATGCCGAGCGCGATAGTCCCCGCCCCCGTCGCAGCAGCGATATCTTGTGATAGCAGCCGTAGCGAACATTATCGCTACGGCAGCTTCACATGGACTCGCCTGCCTTGCGACGTCGATCTGGCTGGCGACCCGCCTCCTTATTAAGGGGGCAGGTCGTGCGGCGTCATAGCGACGTCACATGGCAGGCGGCCAATAGAAGCGATGGGGCGGAGATGAGCGGGACGTAAACAACCCGCCCACCTCCTTCCTTCCGCATAGCCGGCGTGAGCCGCGATGACGCAGGTAGGAGATGTTCCTCGCTCCTGCGACTTCACACATAGCGATGTGTGCTGCCGCAGGAACGAGGAACAACATCGTACCGTCGCAGCAGCGTAATTATGGAATTCCCAGACACTACACCGATGATACGATTACGACGATTTTGCGCTCGTTAATCGTATCATCTAGGATTTACACACTCTGATATTGACAGCGACGCCGGATGTGCGTCACTTTTGACATGACCCCTCCGACATCGCACCTAAGAGTATGTCCACACAGTGCTTTTTTGCAGCATGCAAAATGGTGTGTTGGCAGTAAAAATGCATTAGGATTTTAATGCAATTTTTTAATGCGTTTTTGATGCACCCAATGAGTAAAAAATGCTGAAAAAATTGACACGCTCCCATGTAAAGAAAATAAAAAAAATGCATCAAAGCTTAATAAATCAAAAAACAAAAAAAAAAAAAACGCCCTAAGAGGAAAGGGATAAGTGTCTTTAAGTTCTGCCATGATGCCACTTATCACTATTTCTGTATAGCACTAGTCCGCTAGATGTGTCCTCTGGGCAGGAGATCACCTGCTGACTGTTTCCAATTAACCCCTGCTGTCTCCACCTGATATGCATTGCCAGCACTGAAGCTTCGTTTGCAGCTATTTTTTTAAATAACGTAATATCTTCTTCCCTCATTAGACCCATTTACGTCTCCACCGTGAGGCCGCAGTCTAAGCACATTGTCGTCATCATGGACCACGGGGCGTCGATCACCGAGATGCAGCTGCAGATCGCCAAGGACGCTGCGCAGGTCATCCTCAACTCCATCGATGAACACGATAAGGTGACTGATGTCTTACAACAGCAAAAAACAAAACATCTCTTTTCTTCCAGGAGCAATAAACTGGAAAGAAATAGAAGCGTAAATAGTGTCTTATCTGAGGATAGTGGAGAGACGAAAACAGGCTCATCCGGGGCAGAGGTGAAAGCCGCAACTACTGAGCAGGCAAAGACGGCTGCTGCCGCATCTCTGGGGTAGTAGTATTCCGTAAAAAAGCAAAGATGGGATATCGCTGCACGACCGTGGAAAAATCTAGACAAGATAAGATGGTGATTTTTCTGAGAAATTGCTCTCAGAAACATGTCGACAATAAAAATCACCATCTTATCATCTTGTCTGGATTTTTCCACGGTCGCACGGCGATATCCCATCTTTGCATCTTTAAGGAATAGGAGTAATTAATTGTCACCTACCAGGTCATGGGTTCATATAAATGAAAAAAAGAAAAAACTATGTAGAATGACAAAGTTGCAAACTTTTTAACATACCGGATTATAAGACGCACCCCAAATTTAGAAATAAAAAAAATGGAGTCCGTCTTATACTCTGGTGTTGTCTTACCGGAGGGGGACGGCAGCGGTGGTGGAGCGGGGGGTCACAGGAGGCAGAGGCTGTGCTAGCAGCGGCGGCGGGTACGTGGTGGCAGAGGCGGGTACGTGGTGGCAGAGGCGGGTACGTGGTGGCAGAGGCGGGTACGTGGTGGCAGAGGCGGGTACGTGGTGGCAGAGGCGGGTACGTGGTGGCAGAGGCGGGTACGTGGTGGCAGAGGCGGGTACGTGGTGGCAGAGGCGGGTACGTGGTGGCAGAGGCGGGTACGTGGTGGCAGAGGCGGGTACGTGGTGGCAGAGGCGGGTACGTGGTGGCAGAGGCGGGTACGTGGTGGCAGAGGCGGGTACGTGGTGGCAGAGGCGGGTCAGTGACGGAGGCGGGTCAGTGACGGAGGCGGGTCAGTGACGGAGGCGGGTCAGTGGCAGCATAGGCGGGTCAGTGGCAGCATAGGCGGGTCAGTGGCAGCATAGGCGGGTCAGTGGCAGCATAGGCGGGTCAGTGGCAGCATAGGCGGGTCAGTGGCAGCATAGGCGGGTCTGTGGCAGCATAGGCGGGTCTGTGGCAGCATAGGCGGGTCTGTGGCAGCATAGGCGGGTCTGTGGCAGCATAGGCGGGTCTGTGGCAGCATAGGCGGGTCTGTGGCAGCATAGGCGGGTCTGTGGCAGCATAGGCGGGTCTGTGGCAGCATAGGCGGGTCTGTGTCAGCATAGGCGGGTCTGTGGCAGCATAGGCGGGTCTGTGGCAGCATAGGCGGGTCTGTGGCAGCATAGGCGGGTCTGTGGCAGCATAGGCGGGTCGGTGACAGCGGCAGCATAGGCGGGTCGGTGACAGCGGCAGCATAGGCGGGTCGGTGACAGCGGCAGCATAGGCGGGTCGGTGACAGCGGCAGTGGCGGGTCAGTGGTGGAGCATGCCGTTGCGGTGAGTGTCCCAGTCTGTCCACAGTCCCGGTTCAAATGATGGCGCCCGGAGCGGCGCTTGCGCACATGGAGCTCTCGTGCAAGAGCTCATCTGCGCACGCACTGACTCCCAGCACCATCATTTGAAACCACTACCGCGGACAGACTGTGACACTCAGTGCACAGCCACCGCAGTCCGCACAGCCGTCTGCCTGCACAGAGAGGCAGCCGGCCGCCTGCACGCAATTGGCCACCTGCACGCAACTGGCCGCCCGCACACAGAACTGCACAGACAGCCCCCCCCCGGTAAGCTATATTCGGATTTTAAGACACCCCTCAATTTCCTCTCAAATTTTTGGGACGAAAACTGCGTCTTATAATCCGAAAAATACGTACTTTTGTGGCTCTCTTCTTCCCTGTTTTCCTGAGCTGTGCTTGCAGTCAATGAATAAGAAAAATATTTGCCACTTTAACTAACGAGGCTTGTCCGATTACACTTGCTTGTATCTGGCGGCTATATTTCCATTCACTGACAGCAAACCTCTTAAAAAGGAATTGTTAGGCGATTAATGTTCCCTAAGGAAGCCAATAAGAGAACAAGGATCGTTCTGATGGCACCGATCGGCCTCTTGTGATGGTTTTTGTGGCCCGGGGCTATAAACCCACCGCATATGAATGAACATATTCGAGGTTGTCAGTTCAGGTCCGGAGATTTGATATCAGAGATTCCCATAACGAGGACTGAAAACGGTGGTTGTGTGACTACACCCTAATGTACGAGCATTGGTAGGTTTAGACGGGTCACCCCAAGCTTCGATGGGGGGGGGGGGGGGGGGGGGCAATTTGTCCCTGACCATTTCAGTAATGCATATGGGGCTAACTAATTATGAGAACCAGGGTCCTGAATTTCCCGGGCGGGGGTCTTCCTCCTCTTTTCAGTACCTATTACTTTTTCCAGAAACCGTCCATGGGTTGTGTCTTGTATTGCCTCTCCGCTCCATAAGAAGCTATTATGGATCATTTGCAATACCACACACAGCCTGTAGACAGGTGTGGCGCTGTTTCTGGAAAAGCAGCCATGTTTTTGTGATGTTGTGCAATTAAAGGGGTTGTCCACTATAACATTGATTGCCTATCCTTAGGATAGGTCATCAATGTCTGCCGCCAGGACTGAGCAGCTGATGAGTGAGGCTGCGGGGCATTGGACCCCGGCAGATCACACAATGATGACCTACCCTAAGGATAGGCCATCAATGTAAAAGTAATGGACAACCCCTTTAAACACGGTTATTCCACAATTACACTCTATTCGTCATCTGTGGTACTTAGTATTATGCTTGTTCCCCCCTAAAAAAATTAGATGACCCTCTTTTTCTAATTATGAACATCCCCTTTAATCCTTGGCAGGTCCCCCTCCTTCTTTCACCTTTGTGGGGGAAGGGAACCTGAGCATAACAAACTGGTGCGGAAATCACCCGGCACCACCTAGTGGAATCAGTGAGTATTACCACTCGGGTGCATCTGCTATATAACCCTCCTGATAGTCTCACCTACGGCACAGGCTACAGCAGACGTGCGGAGATAGGAAATGTGTTTTACAAATGTTGGGATCTCTGTCAACTCAAATACTCGCTAAATAAAAAGAAAGCAAAATGTTTAGAGATGAATTGAGCTTTTGGCAGCGGAGCAGAGCGCGGCGCAGAGCGCGGCGCACATCTGCAATCTCCATACAGCCTAGCAATAATACGGGGAGTCTCCGGGAATATTCCTCTGGACATTGGCTGTGAAGAGGAATAACAATGTAGACAAATGTTTTTACAAGGTCGGCAGCGCGGCCTCGGGAGCTTTCCATCCTCTGCTCTAAACACCGGAATCTTTTTCTTTTTCTCTTCCAGATTTCAGTCCTGACTGTGGCTGACGTGGTGAGAACCTGTTCTCTGGACCAGTGTTACAAGACGTTTCTGTCCCCGGCCACCAGCGAGACCAAGAGAGAGATGGCCAGCTTTGTGACCGGCGTCAAGTCCGCCGACAGCCCCACGCAGCACGCCCTCGGCTTCCAGAAGGCGTACCAACTGATCAGGAACACAAACAATGGCACCAGAGTGCAGCCAAGTAAGAATCCCTGCCAAATACACAGAAGAACAATGCAAAATATACAAAAATAACAATGCAAAATATACAAAAATGATACAAAAATAACATTGCAAAATATACAAAAATAACAATGCAAAATATACAAAAATAACAATGCAAAATATACAAAAATAACAATGCAAAATATACAAAAATGATACAAAAATGACAATGTAAAAATATACGAAAATAACCGTGTAAAAATATACAAAAATAACATTACAAAAATAACTGCAAAATATACAAAAATAACATTACAAAAATAACTGCAAAATATACAAAAATAACCACCAAAATAACAATGCAAAATATACAAAAATAACATTACCAAAATAACAATGCAAAAAATATACAAAAATGTTACAAAAATAGTAATAATGTAAAAATAACATTACAAAAATAACAATACAAAAATACCAAAATAACAATGCAAAATATACAGAAATGATACAAAAATAGCAATGCAGAATATACAAAAACAATGTAAAATATACAAAAATAACATTGCAAAATAGGCAAACTATTCAAAACTAGCAACAAAAAACATAACTAATAATGTAAGAAATGTAAAAATTATTGTACTTTTTCACTGGAAAAGACTGTGGGCACCTTTTTTTGTCCTATTTTTTTTTTTATACTCTAATATAATTTGTGTGTGTGTGTGTATGTATGTATATATATATATATATATATATATATATATATATATATATATATATTATAATATAATATTTATTTTACAGTGCCATGCGAAAGTATTTGACTTGGCCCCTTTGAATTTTTCATCCTTTTCCCACATTTCAGGCTTCAAATATAATGATAAAAATGTTAATGTTCTGGTGAAGAATCAACAACAAGTGGACACAATTGTGAAGTTGAACAAAGTTTATTGCTCATTTTAGACTTTTATAAAAAATGAGTAACTGAAAATTGGGGCGTGCAATATTATTCGTCCCCTTTAAGTTAATACTTTGTAGCGCCACCTTTTTCTGCGATTACAGCTGCAGTCTCTTGGGGGATGTGTCTATCAGTTTTGTACATCGAGAGACAGAAATTCTCACCCATTCTTCCTTTGTAAACAGCTGGAGCTGAGTGCGGTTGGATGGAGGCGTTTGTGAACAGCAGTTTTCAGCTCTTTCCACAGATTCTCGATTGGATTCAGGTCTGGACTGTGACTTTTCCATTCTAACACCTGGATACGTTTATTTGTGAACCATTCCATTGTAGATTTTGTTTTATGTTTGGGATCATTGTCTTGAAGACAAATCTCCGTCCCAGTCTCAGGTCTTTTGCAGACTCCAACAGGTTTTCTTCAAGAATGGTCCTGTATTTGGCTCCATCCATCTTCCCATCAATTTTAACCATCTTCCCTGTCCCTGCTGAAGAAAAGCAGGCCCAAACCATGATACTGCCACCACCATGTTTGACAGTGGGGATGGTGTGTTCAGGGTGATGAGCTGTGTTGCTTTTACGCCACACATATCATTTGGCATTGTGCCAAAATGGTTCAATTTTGGTTTCATCTGACCAGAGCACCTTCTTCCACATGTTTGGTGTCTCCC